>NC_090646.1:86780944-86820944 GCF_040937935.1 Hyperolius riggenbachi
TTTACGCACTGCAAACTTTAGCCCCATGGGGTGTCAATGGCGCAGCGCGCGCAACGCAAAAGGAAAAGACATGCCTGGATGGAATCGAACCTGTAACCTTGCTGTTACCAGCCAGACACACTAACCAATTGCACCACAGCCAGGCTAGCTGTGACCTAACTCTACATGGCTATCTGGGGCTCTGTTGGCTCTGTTTGGACAACTGTTGAACGCAAAAGGAAAAGACATGCCTGGATGGAATCGAACCTGTAACCTTGCTGTTACCAGCCAGACGCACTAACCAATTGCACCACAGCCAGGCTAGCTGTGACCTAACTCTACATGGCTATCTGGGGCTCTGTTGGCTCTGTTTGGACAACTGTTGAACGCAAAAGGAAAAGACATGCCTGGATGGAATCGAACCTGTAACCTTGCTGTTACCAGCCAGACGCACTAACCAATTGCACCACAGCCAGGCTAGCTGTGACCTAACTCTACATGGCTATCTGGGGCTCTGTTGGCTCTGTTTGGACAACTGTTGAACGCAAAAGGAAAAGACATGCCTGGATGGAATCGAACCTGTAACCTTGCTGTTACCAGCCAGACGCACTAACCAATTGCACCACAGCCAGGCTAGCTGTGACCTAACTCTACATGGCTATCTGGGGCTCTGTTGGCTCTGTTTGGACAACTGTTGAACGCAAAAGGAAAAGACATGCCTGGATGGAATCGAACCTGTAACCTTGCTGTTACCAGCCAGACGCACTAACCAATTGCACCACAGCCAGGCTAGCAGTGACCTAACTCTACATGGCTATCTGGGGCTCTGTTGACTCTGTTTGGACAACTGTTGAACGCAAAAGGAAAAGACATGCCTGGATGGAATCGAACCTGTAACCTTGCTGTTACTAGCCAGACGCACTAACCAATTGCACCACAGCCAGGCTAGCTGTGACCTAACTCTACATGGCTATCTGGGGCTCTGTTGGCTCTGTTTGGACAACTGTTGAACGCAAAAGGAAAAGACATGCCTGGATGGAATTGAACCTGTAACCTTGCTGTTACCAGCCAGACACACTAACCAATTGCACCACAGCCAGCCTAGCATTTAGCACTGTGAAACCATCCTCTGCTAGGCATGATTTCATTTTTGCACCTCACTCTATCGCATGGTCCAATCACAAAGCCCTGCACCCAGCATGTGTCTCATATGACTGTCTACAAGTAAGATTTAGGTTAGCAGTCTATTTAGTGTGTGTTTGGTGGTATGGTGGTGAGCATAGCTGTCTTCCATGTGGTTGGCCTGGGTTTGATCCCTGGACATGTCATGAATGTGAGTATGGTTTTGAAGTACTACAGATCTCTGGAGAGAGAGAGAGAGAGAGAGAGAGAGAGAGAGAGAGAGGGAGAGGGAGAGGGAGAGAGAGAGGGAGGAGGAGGAGGAGGAGGAGGAGGAGGAGGAGGAGGAGGAGGAGGAGGAGGAGGAGGAGGAGGAGGAGGAGGAGGAGGCTGGCCTATTCATTTTAGGCATCTAGAGGGATAGAAACCCTTACAAACCTGAAACAGTAAAATTTCGGTTGGAGACACGAAATTCGTCATTACGGGAGTGAAATTTCGATTACGAAGGCATCTAGAGGGATAGAAACCTTTGCAAACTTTAAAATACTAAATTTCGTAATCGTAATTACGAAAATTTGCGTAATGTGCGAAAATTACGAAATTTCGATTACTGCTAAAATCGTAATTGTAGTAATTTCGCGAAATTTCGGAAATTCGTAATTAGGTCATTACGCTCATCCCTACCTAGGGCACTCAATCACCCGCCCACACCCTCAGAATGCCCTCAGACCCCAGCCCTGATCACCTCGCCAGTGCATTGCTTGCATCTATTCCCCCCTCTAATCACACCTTGAGACACCCATCAATCACCTCCTGTCACCCCCTAGCACACCTACCCATCAGATCAGGCCCTAATTTGCCCCGTGTGGGCTCCTGATCACTCGGCCAAACCCTCAGATCCCCCTCAGACCCCCTTCCGATCACCTCCCCAGTGCATTGATTGCATCTATTTTCCCCTCTAACCACCCCCTGAGACACCCATCAATCACCTCCTGTCACCCCCCTAGCACTCCTATCCATCAGATCAGGCCCAATACAACCTGTCATCTAAAAGGCCACCCTGCTTATGACCGGTTCCACAAAATTCGCCCCCTCATAGACCACCTGTCATCAAAATTTGCAGATGCTTATACCCCTGAACAGTCATTTTGAGACATTTGGTTTCCAGACTACTCACGGTTTTGGGCCCGTAAAATGCCAGGGCGGTATAGGAACCCCACAAGTGTCCCCATTTTAGAAAAAAAGACACCCCAAGGTATTCTGTTAGGTGTATGACGAGTTCATAGAAGATTTTATTTTTTGTCAAAAGTTAGCGGAAATTGATTTTTATTGTTTTTTTTCCACAAAGTGTCACTTTCCGCTAACTTTTGACAAAAAATAAAATCTTCTATGAACTCGTCATACACCTAACAGAATACCTTGGGGTGTCTTCTTTCTAAAATGGGGTCACTTGTGGGGTTCCTATACTGCCCTGGCATTTTAGGGGCCCTAAACCGCGACGAGTAGTCTAGAAAACAAATGCCTCAAAATGACCTGTGAATAGGACGTTGGGCCCCTTAGCGCACCTAGGCTGCAAAAAAGTGTCACACATGTGGTACCGCCGTACTCAGGAAAAGTAGTATAATGTGTTTTGGGGTGTATTTTTACACATACCCATGCTGGGTGGGAGAAATTTCTATGTAAATGGACAATTGTGTGTAAAAAAATCAAACAATTGTCATTTACAGAGATATTTCTCCCACTTAGCATGGGTATGTGTAAAAATACACCCCAAAACGCATTATACTACTTCTCCTGAGTACGGCGGTACCACATGTGTGGCACTTTTTTACACCCTAAGTACGCTAAGGGGCCCAAAGTCCAATGAGTACCTTTAGGATTTCACAGGTCATTTTGCGACATTTGGTTTCAAGACTACTCCTCACGGTTTAGGGCCCCTAAAATGCCAGGGCAGTATAGGAACCCCACAAATGACCCCATTCTAGAAAGAAGACACCCAAAGGTATTCCGTACGGAGTATGGTGAGTTCATAGAAGATTTTATTTTTTGTCACAAGTTAGCGGAAAATGACACTTTGTGAAAAAAAACTATTAAAATCAATTTCCGCTAACTTGTGACAAAAAAATAAAAACTTATATGAACTTACCATACTCCTAACGGAATACCTTGGGGTGTCTTCTTTCTAAAATGGGGTCATTAGTGGGGTTCCTATACTGCCCTGGCATTTTAGGGGCCCTAAACCGCGAGGAGTAGTCTTGAAACAAAAATGACCTGTGAAATCCTAAAGGTACTCATTGGACTTTGGGCCCCTTAGTGCAGTTAGGGTGCAAAAAAGTGCCACACATGTGGTATCGCCGTACTCGGGAGAAGTAGTATAATATGTTTTGGGGTGTATTTTTACACATACCCATGCTGGGTGGGAGAAATACCTCTGTAAATGACAATCTTTTGATTTTTTTTACACACAATTGTCCATTTACAGAGGTATTTCTCCCACCCAGCATGGGTATGTGTAAAAATACACCCCAAAACACATTGTACTACTTCTCCCGAGTATGGAGATACCACATGTGTGGCACTTTTTTGCACCCTAACTGCGCTAAAGGGCCCAAAGTCCAATGAGTACCTTTAGGATTTCACAGGTCATTTTGAGAAATTTCGTTTCAAGACTACTCCTCACGGTTTAGGGCCCCTAAAATGCCAGGGCAGTATAGGAACCCCACAAATGACCCCATTTTAGAAAGAAGACACCCCAAGGTATTCCGTTAGTAGTATGGCGAGTTCATAGAAGATTTTATTTTTTGTCACAAGTTAGCGGAAATTGATTTTAATTGTGTTTTTTCACAAAGTGTCATTTTCCGCTAACTTTTGACAAAAAATAAAATCTTCTATGAACTCACCATACTCCTAACGGAATACCTTGGGGTGTCTTCTTTCTAAAATAGGGTCATTTGTGGGGTTCCTATACTGCCCTGGCATTTTAGGGGCCCTAAACCGTGAGGAGTAGTCTTGAAACGAAATTTCTCAAAATGACCTGTGAAATCCTAAAGGTACTCATTGGACTTTGGACCCTTTAGCGCAGTTAGGGTGCAAAAAAGTGCCACACATGTGGTATCGCCGTACTCAGGAGAAGTAGTATAATGTGTTTTGTGGTGTATTTTTACACATACCCATGCTGAGTGGGAGAAAGATCTCTGTAAATGGACAATTGTGTGTAAAAAAAATTAACAAATTGTCATTTACAGAGATATTTCTCCCACCCAGCATGGGTATGTGTAAAAATACACCCCAAAACACATTATACTACTTCTCCTGAGTACGGCAATACCACATGTGTGGCACTTTTTTGCAGCCTAACTGCGCTAAGGGGTCCAAAGTCCAATGAGCACCTTTAGGCTTTACAGGGGTGCTTACAATTTAGCACCCCCCAAAATGTCAGGACAGTAAACACACCCCACAAATGACCCCATTTTGGAAAGTAGACCCTTCAAGGTATTCAGAGAGGGGCATGGTGAGTCCGTGGCAGATTTCATTTTTTTTTGTCGCAAGTTAGAAGAAATGGAAACTTTTTTTTTTTTTTTTCTCACAAAGTGTCATTTTCCGCTTACTTGTGACAAAAAATAATATCTTCTATGAACTCATTATGCCTCTCAGTGAATACTTTGGGATGTCTTCTTTCCAAAATGGGGTCATTTGGGGGGTATTTATACTATCCTGGAATTCTAGCCCCTCATGAAACATGACAGGGGGTCAGAAAAGTCAGAGATGCTTGAAAATGGGAAAATTCACTTTTTGCACCATAGTTTATAAACGCTATAACTTTTACCCAAACCAATAAATATACACTGAATAAGTTTTTTTTAATCAAAAACATGTTTGTCCACATTTTTCGCGCTGCATGTATACAGAAATTTTACTTTATTTGAAAAATGTCAGCACAGAAAGTTAAAAAAATCATTTTTTTGCCAAAATTCATGTCTTTTTTGATGAATATAATAAAAAGTAAAAATCGCAGGAGCAATCAAATAGCATCAAAAGAAAGCTTTATTAGTGACAAGAAAAGGAGCCAAAATTAATTTACGTGGTAGGTTGTATGAGCGAGCAATAAACCGTGAAAGCTGCAGTGGTCTGAATGGAAAAAAAGTGACCGGTCCTTAAGGGGTAGAAAGCCCTAGGTCCTCAAGTGGTTAATTCCGCCCCCTCCACTCACTGCTTTAGTTCCCAATATGAGTCACTGCACACAGCACACATGGGGGCTGTGCTGTGTGTGGGCTTGTGGTAAATCAATACATTGCAAAGTGAGAAGGTAAAAAATAGAAGAGAGATCGAGAAATTATTGATAATCGCCGTGTAATTTGTTCATATTGTGTTATCCACAATCAGCCTGCACGTACTTATCCTTACAGCTGGCAGACATTAAAAAAACCGACAGCAGCCATTATCTGTAACCACACCCACTAACAATGCAATAGGCTTAAAGGTTGAGACAGAGGGTTGCACAGAGGGAGATAATGGTGGCTTGACATTTGGAAACTGCGGTTATTTCCCATAATGCAACAAGGCTCCCAAAGTGTGATGTCAGGAGGACCTACTGTAGGTCCAGGACCACCATATGAAAAAAAGAGAAATGAGAAGATAGAAAAAACGAGAAAAAAAAAAAAAAAGAGGGTGGGCGAAGATGGTAAGAGGAGAGGATGGCGACTTCATATCTTCCTCATTCTAATTATCTTATTTCCTACTTTTGTCCCCAAACTTGCCCGATTCCCAAACTCCTAAAGGTTCTGTATACTAGCAACACGAGACTTACCTAGATAACACAGGTTGCATTCATTGTGCAATGCGTATTCAGCAATTTTAACAGGTCTTTGTGAATAGGTAACTAAACAAAGGCGCCAACAGAATAAAAATAACTAAAATGGTTAAAAATAGAGGTGGTAGTGGTGGACTTACCCCCTCCAAGTAGACACAAGATATTGTCCATATTGTAAAGTAAAGCAATTTTATTTACATACTCCACATTCAGTGCAACACGTTTCACAGGCGTGACCCTGCTTCATCAGCCAATTAGATGGAGCATAGCATTGTGGGTCAGAGACAATTGGCTAAGTAAGACATGCATAGTAGAAAATAGATTGAACATGATTAGTAGATACAATGATTATAAGGGATATTGGTGATGCATACGGCTAATTAGTGGGTGCATTATAATTAACCCCTTGGGGACCACAGTGTTAAACCCCCCTAAAGACCAGGCCATTTTTTTAAAAATAGGCCACTGCAGCTTTAAGGGCAAGCTGCAGGGCCGCACAACACAGCACACAAGTAATCCCTCCCCCCCCCTTTTCTCCCCACCAACAGAGGTCTGATCGCCCCCTAGTGTTTATTTTTTTTAAATAAATATTTTTGTTATTTCTTTTTCAATAAATATATCTATTTATTTCTTCTTTTTTTCCCTCTCTCCCCACAGCCAGCCAATCATGGCGATCAGCTGTCATAGTCTTCTTCCTATGAGAGCCGATTGCTCTCTAATGTCAGATCGCAGCACTGTACAAGGTAATTAGACAGCGGGTTCGCCCGGGCAATGCAGTTTTGGCCAGTGGTCTCACTCTTGACAAAAATGTACAGAGGTTTTGCAAATGGTTGGAATCACTGTAGTCCAACATACAAACTCCCCCAGGAGGGTGGGGAGGTGAAATTGCACAACAGGAGGAATAGAGGTGCACAAAAGCAATAACATTTTGTTAAAACACAATAAAAGCAAAAAGTGGGGGAGGTGGCTTACCTCTACAACGGCACTAGGGAGATTGACTTAAAAGTAGTTTTTATTTGCACAAGCAACGCGTTTCGTAGGCATGAGCCCACTTCCTCAGGCCAATCCCTGTGCCAATTTGAAATAGCTAAAAGGTTCGGAGCGCCTCCAAACATTTTGGCTATTTTAAATTGGCACTGTGATTGGACTGAGGAAGTGGGCTCGCACCCACAAAATGCGTTGCTTGTGCAAATAATAATTACTTTTAGCCAACCTAGCTAGTATCATTGGAGAGGTAACCCACCTCCAGCGATTTTTGCTTTTATTGTGTTTACAACAAAATGTCATTGCTCTTGCTCTTGAGCGCCTTTATTCCCCCGTTGTTCATAGTTATATAGGCAAGAACGTGCATTATCTGTGTCCTACAGTTCATGCCTGAACCAAAAGGTAATGCCCAAAATATTGCACTTCTGGATTCATTTGGCAATGCCTGAGTTGCAAACCAAAATGACAACCTCTGAAAGAGAAACCATTTTGTCTTCATCTGTAATAACACTTAATAATGGTAATGAATCAGCCTCAGCCTGCCTTGCGCCTGATTGCAAATGACTTAATTAGCCTGGACAGCGAGCATGCATTCATTAGAATGTCTGATCCATTAGCTAATGTCCCGAAACATATTACCAAGTTTGCAATTACAAAACCATGACACCTGTAGGGCGTTTCCATCAATTAAACTCCTGCGAGAGAAATCTTCCTTTGTATTAATAATTTGATGACATAATTAAAGTGTTTAATTATTATTATGTCATGCTGTTAAAAATGAAGACAATTTAAAGGTGTAGGTTTTGTTATTTCCAAAGATGCACTCCATAATACTGTTAAAATGAAAATCCTTAAAAGGACACTGAGCAGACGACGTGGGTATGCATTTAAGCATGCGTACGTTAAAAAGGGGCGCTGGGAAAAAAGGGCACGGGGTTTTAAACGATAAGCATGGATAAGGTTTAAAAATATATTGTACTGTATTTCGTTTAAAATTAATGTTTTATAAAGTTATAAATCATTAAATAATGTGCATTAAATCGGCAATTGTAAAAACGTTAATCTTTCATTTAAATAGTGAAACGTATAATAACGTTTAAAATTTTTTTTACTAAGTAACCCTCCCTGTACCTACCCCTAACCCCTAGACCCCCCTGTTGATGCCTAAACCTAAGACCCCCCCTGTTGGTGCCTAAGTAACCCTCCCTGTACCTACCCCTAACCCCTAGACCCCCCTGTTAGTGCCTAAACCTAAGACACCCCTGTTGGTGCCTAAACCTAAGACCCCCCTGTTGGTGCCTAAACCTAAGACCCCCTGTTGGTACCTAAACCTAAGACCCCCCTGTTGGTGCCTAAACCTAAGACCCCCTGTTGGTGCCTAAACCTAAGACCCCCCTGGTGGTGCCTAAACCTAAGACCCCCCTGTTGGTGCCTAAACCTAAGACCCCCCTGTTGGTGCCTAAACCTAAGACCCCCCTGTTGGTGCCTAAACCTAAGACCCCCCTGTTGGTGCCTAAACCTAAGACCCCCCTGTGATAAGCATTAATAACGTTTCAAAAACATATTGTGCGGTTTTTTCGTTTAAAAATAATGTAATAAAAAAAAAATGGTACTGTTTTTCGTTTAAAGAGAATCTGTATTGTTAAAATCGCACAAAAGTAAACATACCAGTGCGTTCGGGGACATCTCCTATTACCCTCTGTCACAATTTCGCCGCTCCTCGCCGCATTAAAAGTGGTTAAAAACTGTTTTAAAAAGTTTGTTTATAAACAAACAAAATGGCCACCAAAACAGGAAGTAGGTTGATGTACAGCTTGTCCACACATAGAAAATACATTCATACACAAGCAGGCTGTATACACCCTTCCTTTTGAATCTCAAGAGATCATTTGTGTGTTTCTTTCCCCCTGCAGCTATCTTCCACTGAAGTGTCAGGCTGTTTCTTCCTGCAGAGTGCAGACAGCTCTGCCTGTATGTAATTCCTCAGTATGTGAAAGCCCAGCCAGCTCAGAGGAGGATTTATCCAGCTTGTAAAAGAGAAGAGAGAAGCTGCAATTATCTAAATAATACACAGGCAGTGTGCAGAGAGGGGCCTGGAGGGGGAGATGCATCACAGAACCACAACACTGAAGAACTTGGCAGCCTTCCAGACACAGGCTGACAAGTCTGACAAGAGAGAGATAAGTTGATTTATTACAGAGAAGGTGATAGTAGAACGTGCTGCAGTAAGCCAGAACACATTAGAATAGCTTTTGGAACTTGTAGGATGATAAAAAACAGGATGCAATTTTTGTTACGGAGTCTCTTTAAAAATAATGTTTGAAAAAAATATTGTACTGTTTTTCGTTTAAAAATAATATCAAAAAATGTATAAATCATTAAATAATGTGTAATCATGAGAAGCAGTAATAAAACATTAAGTCTCCGGGCGCCGCTTTTAAAACATTATTTTTCTCCGGCGCCCTTTTTTCCTATCGGGCGCCCATTAAACGATATTTATTATGGGATTGAATGGCGGCGCCCGATTTGTCCACTAGCCTCCTGCGCCCTTTTTTACTGTTACCTTTAAGCATACCCATGGATACTTGGTAATACCCCCTCATTTACTGGCCAGTGGTCCGGCCGGTGTAAATTACATTGGGGCCGGCAACTCTCAGCAAAGTCGCACTGTGACCCCGGAAGCGGAAGTCGGATCATGTGGTCTGCACATGCTCCGGCTTCCATCATCCTCCTCTTGTCCTAGCCATACACAAGCAGCACGTTATTGTGCTCAGTGCACAGAGGAGCTTCCGGGGTCACAGCGTGACTTTGCTGATCCCTGGCCTGTCTGCAGTCTGCACTGCTCCCTGTCTGTGTCTGTGTCGCTCTCTGCTCTGATCCCTGGCCTGTCTACAGTCTGCACTGCTCCCTGTCTGTGTCGCTCTCTGCTCTGATCCCTGGCCTGTCTACAGTCTGCACTGCTCCCTGTCTTTGTCTGTGTCGCTCTCTGCTCTGATCCCTGGCCTGTCTGCAGTCTGCACTGCTCCCTGTCTGTGTCGCTCTCTGCTCTAATCCCTGGCCTTTCTGCAGTATGCACTGCTCTGTGTCTGTGTCGCTCTCTGCTCTGATCCCTGGCCTGTCTACAGTCTGCACTGCTCCCTGTCTGTGTCTGTGTTGCTCTCTGCTCTGATCCCTGGCCTGTCTGCAGTCTGCACTGCTCCCTGTCTGTGTCTGTGTCGCGCTCTGCTCTGATCCCTGGCCTGTCTACAGTCTGCACTGCTCCCGGTCTGTGTCGCAGATTGTGCAGCTCTGTTGGTACTGCGCATGCTCCTGCACAATTGCGTGCTACGTCATCCTCCACCGCAAATCATTACTGCTCACACAGCCCAGCGTGACTTCACTATACTCCGCCCCTTGCTGCCGCACCTCTGATCCACAATTTAAATGATTGTTTTTATTACTTCACCTTTTTACACACTAGAAAGAAACATTCATAAACACTGCAGCAGCTGAAAGTCGGGCATACACTGTAATTTGTCCAGATCTGATGACGTGTGTACGTGATGACATTTCACTTAAGCGTGCTGGGCTGCTCTCGGGCTGCTAATTCTGTCATTACACCGGACATTTTCCCGCCAGGACGCCCCGGACAGGACGTAAAAAGTGGACATGTCCGGGCAAAAGAGGACGCTTGGTCACCCTACACAATAAGCCAGCATTCAGAACAGCAGAAATAACTGCACATCTTTATATATTTACAATTAAATGAAATTGCTGTTTTTTCAGAAATAGATCCGTTAGGGGTTGATTTATGAATTTATGAAAATGGTATAAAAATGCACAGATTGGGTGAGCAGCTTATATGGCCTGTTCTTTGCATTCTCTCTGATCATTGCAATCTATAGAGGAACGCTGGCAGCTTATGTAAACTGTCACTCCTCTATTCTGCCAGCTGCATTCATTTGAATAGTGTGCATGTGGGTGGCCTAGTTATGAAAGGGAGGGAAGCTTTCCCAAACTGTTAGTTCACTCTTAATAGGTTGTAGCCTAATGACATTAATTTTGTATTAAATGGGAAGTGCCCTCTTGTGGACAAACAGGATACTGCTGCTGTTGATTGACAACTTTCTCTAGATATTTAATGTTTACATTTTAATCTGCATCTACTGTAAAATCAGTGGCGTAACGAAACAGTTTATTAAGGACTACCACTATGCAATGCGCATATAGAGATGTTTATTACCAGCATAGCATCAATGAAAACCTCTGCATCCCCAATTGCTACACCACTGTGTAAAATAATACTTAAACGGGCACTATAGCGAAAAAATTAAGCTATTAAAATCTGACAGGTTTTGAACTCATGGGGGGTTCTCAGTATTTATTTTATTCTTTTCAAAAGCAGTTCCTCAGTCTAACTGACAAAATAGTGTGCATGTGAGTAGGGAGGCTGGCTAGTATCTTTCTATTTTGGCAGTTAGACTCAGCAACTGCTGTTCAGGAAATGCTTTTTTTTTTTCTTTTTTTATTAAAACCCTGAGAATCCCCCATGAGCAGATAATCTAGTCCAAACCCTGTCAGTTCTGATTTTAACTACTTACTTTTTTTTTTGCAATATTGCCCCTTTAATTTGCTATGCGGAAAAACTGAAGTGTAATTGCGCTTTCATTTTTTTTCAACAAATACAGTATATCAGTGCTACAAAAGTTGTGAAATTTAATGTTCTATATAACTTTAATTCAGTTGTGTTTTTCTAAAATTGCCAGATAAGCTAAACTTACATTTTTTTGCAACCATGGTAACGGTACACCGTGTGATGTACTCTTTGGTATAACAAATGTCCCCAAGTTCCCATCTTTCTGCACTTGCACAGAATAGCGCACCTTATTTCTGTTGTTCTGGTGATGATGATTACACCATAGTAATATTCCTTGCTCCAGCATTTCGCATTAGAAGCTGTTAGGAATCTCTAGCGTCTGTTTATGTATATACTGTATTTTACAAGACTCACTTTTTCTCCTCCAAAAGTGTGCGAAAAAAGTCGCTGCGTCCAAATGCAGGGAGGTCCTGACTTGTGAACGCCTGCCAATACGAACCTCCAACCCTCTGCAATGTCAGGTACCACCCGGTACTGTGCCAATGCAGAGCGGGACACAGGGGGCCAAACTGAGGACACAAAGGGGCATAGAATAGGGCACAAAGGGGTATAAAGTAGGAGACAAAGGGGCATTGAGTAGGACACAAGGAGGACAGAGGAGGATACATGGGGACACAAGCAGGACAGAGGAGAACATGACGGGTGTGATTATTACCTGAAAACCTGCCGACTTTAGTGGTCGCAAAGCCCCCTTACATGCTAGAAACACCAAATTTGCCAGATATGTTAAGAACAGTGGGAACAAGAGGAAACATTTTTATTTCAAAAAGACTTTATAGTTTTTGAGAAAATCGATTTTAAAGTTTCAAAGGAAGTTTCAAAGGAAAAAAGTATACATGTAAATGCGGTAAATACATTAACTGTCATTTACAGCATTTAAATGTATACCTTTTTCCTTGGAAACTTTAACGTTCTTCGTAACATACCCTGCAAATTTGGTGTTTCTAGCATGTAAGGGGGCTTTGCTATTGACCACTAAAGTCGGCAGGTTTTCAGGTAATAATCACACCCGTCATCACAGCTAAATCCATGATCACGAGCCGGATTTGGACCCCGATCACGGGTGCATTCGGAACTGAATCTGTGAAGGGCGATCGCGAATTCGGAATACGACCTTGTGATCAGGAAAAACAGCTCATGATTACGGGTTACCTGTGATCACGAGCTCATGATGAGCAATACTACTGCTCCGGGAATGTTTGTTTTACACTTGTTTATACATGAATCCTGTGTAGCATTGTTATCAGCTCAGAGATAAATAAACAGTGTTATCTTGGATTTTGTAGGTAGGGGAGTGCAGAGGCTTATTTTCATGTCATGGGGCAGGAAGTGGTTAATTAGCAGGTGTGCAGGAGTCTCTAATAAAGTGCTCAATGGGGGGAAAAACAATT
This sequence comes from Hyperolius riggenbachi, assembly GCF_040937935.1. Taxonomy (NCBI): domain Eukaryota; kingdom Metazoa; phylum Chordata; class Amphibia; order Anura; family Hyperoliidae; genus Hyperolius; species Hyperolius riggenbachi. The sequence goes on from NC_090646.1 coordinate 86,793,864, forward strand.
CAAAACCAGTGCTAGAAAAATTTGAACAAAACGTGTGCGAAATTGGAGCAGTTCAGAGCACCCAATCGGTATCCTCGATCTGGGGATCTGCACCAGGCTTGCACCAGTTTTGCTCCAATTTTCCTTGCACTGGTTTGATTTATTAGCATGTGAAGTAAAGTAGTTTCTTTACTAAGTTTAGCTCTGACTGAGAGAAACTTGCATGTTTCTCAGCAAAAAGTGGACTTTAACTTTTTTTCTTCTTGTAACTATGACAACAACAGTACGCAACAGCACACAGTTATAGATATGTTTTCCCAGGCTTTTCATCCTTTTCTCCAGTGGAGCTGCACAGTTTACTCAACAATGTCTTCATTTCTTATTGCAAATATTTGGTGAGATACGTAGAAATATTAGAAGGCCATGTACACACCAGGGAATCCGTGGGCAATCCTTTAGGTGATTTATTGTTTCAACTGATTTCCCAAAAGGTAATTAATCAGACAAATTTGCCAAGCTAACACGTGTATGATTGCTGTACCATCTAATCTTTTATCCCTTCAAAGCCTGCACATAGGAAAAAGGAAGCTAGCAGCACACCATCAGAAGGGCCAAAGCAGGGAGTGGGATCCACTTACCCAAAATATGTAACTGCGTGGCCACCCAGTCAGCCCACCACCAGCTGTGTCTCTCCATCATTAGCACTTGCTGTGTCTTATCCACATCAGCACCTGCAGCCACATCCCTCCCACATTAGCAGCTGTAGCCACTTCCCTCCCATGTCAGTTCCTGCAGCCACGCCCATATCTCTCCCACATCAGCATTCAGCACCTGCAGCCACGTCCCTCCCACATTAGCAGCTGCAGCCACTTCCCTCCCATGTCAGTTCCTGCAGCCACGTCCCTCCCACATCAGCATTCAGCACCTGCAGCCACGTCCCTCCCACATCAGCATTCAGCACCTGCAGCCACGTCCCTCCCACATCAGCATTCAGCACCTGCAGCCACGTCCCTCCCACATCAGCATTCAGCACCTGCAGCCACTTCTCTCCCACATCAGTCCCTGCAGCCACATCCCTTTCACATCAGCCACTTCCCTCCCATATCAGCACCTGCAGCCACGTCCACATCCCTTTCACATCAGCACTTGAAGCCACTTCCCTCCCACATCAGCACCTGAAGCCACTTCCTTCCCACATCAGCACCTGAAGCCACTTCCCTCCCACATCAGCACCTGAAGCCACTTCCCTCCCACATCAGCACCTGAAGCCACTTCCCTCCCACATCAGCACCTGAAGCCACTTCCTTCCCACATCAGCACCTGAAGCCACTTCCCTCCCACATTAGCAGCTGTAGCCACTTCCCTCCCATGTCAGTTCCTGCAGCCACGCCCATATCTCTCCCACATCAGCATTCAGCACCTGCAGCCACGTCCCTCCCACATTAGCAGCTGCAGCCACTTCCCTCCCATGTCAGTTCCTGCAGCCATGTCCCTCCCACATCAGCATTCAGCACCTGCAGCCACGTCCCTCCCACATCAGCATTCAGCACCTGCAGCCACGTCCCTCCCACATCAGCATTCAGCACCTGCAGCCACGTCCCTCCCACATCAGCATTCAGCACCTGCAGCCACTTCTCTCCCACATCAGTCCCTGCAGCCACATCCCTTTCACATCAGCCACTTCCCTCCCATATCAGCACCTGCAGCCACGTCCACATCCCTTTCACATCAGCACCTGAAGCCACTTCCCTCCCACATCAGCACCTGAAGCCACTTCCTTCCCACATCAGCACCTGAAGCCACTTCCCTCCCACATCAGCACCTGAAGCCACTTCCCTCCCACATCAGCACCTGAAGCCACTTCCTTCCCACATCAGCACCTGAAGCCACTTCCCACCCACATCAGCACCTGAAGCCACTTCCTTCCCACATCAGCACCTGAAGCCACTTCCCTCCCACATCAGCACCTGAAGCCACTTCCTTCCCACATCAGCACCTGAAGCCACTTCCCTCCCACATCAGCACCTGAAGCCACTTCCCTCCCACATCAGCACCTGAAGCCACTTCCCTCCCACATCAGCACCTGAAGCCACTTCCCTCCCACATCAGCACCTGAAGCCACTTCCCTCCCACATCAGCACCTGAAGCCACTTCCTTCCCACATCAGCACCTGAAGCCACTTCCCTCCCACATCAGCACCTGAAGCCACTTCCCTCCCACATCAGCACCTGAAGCCACTTCCCTCCCACATCAGCACCTGAAGCCACTTCCCTCCCACATCAGCACCTGAAGCCACTTCCCTCCCACATCAGCACCTGAAGCCACTTCCCTCCCACATCAGCACCTGAAGCCACTTCCCTCCCACATCAGCACCTGAAGCCACTTCCCTCCCACATCAGCACCTGCTCATGGTGGTTGCACTTTTATGGGTGTTCATTGTGATTACATTGTAGTGGAAGCTCATGGTGGCTACATTGTTATGGGGTCCAGGGCCAGTTCTAGCAACAATGGTGCCCTGGGGCAAAAGTAACTCCAGCCCCCCCCCCCGATGCCCCACTTCCAACCAAATCACCCCCAAGGCCCCTGAGCTGGCTGCCAGGCCCAATCCAATTCCCCCTCCCCCATTACACAATATCATTAGGTGTCCATCATATGTCCCCTTAACCACCTGAGGCCCGCAGTGTTAAACCCCCCTAAAGACCAGGCCACTTTTATTCAATTGGGCCACTGCTGCAGTAAGGGTTCACTGCAGGGCCACACAACTCAGCACACAAGTGACCCCCCCCACCCCTTGCTTTATGTTGGTGGAGTCTGATTGCTCCCCAGCTGTTTATTTTTTTTATATAAATATTTTTCGTATTTATTTTTAAATAAATGTACTCTTTTTTTCCCCCCAGGTCCCTCCCTCTGCCTGCCTATTACAGAGATAGGCTGTGATAGGCTTCAGCCTATCACTGCCGATCGCTTCTGTGTCCCCCAGGGGGACAGCCGTGCCACACTTTAAAGGAATACTATCGATACCCAAGTGTTCTAAAATGACAGTGTGCAAATAATGTCTAAGTAGCTGTGTAAACATTTTCCTACTTTTCATGTTAAATATCAGAGGCAAAAGCTGTAATTTATTGAGGGTAGGATTTAGCTATATTGGAACAAATCAATTGCAGAAGGGGTGTCTGCTTCAATGCACAGCCAGAGTTGCATATCAGACTACAGAAAGCAAATATCAAACTCTGAAAGCAAAAACAGTATGAAAAGCTGTGACAATTACTGTAGTTGTAGCAGGTAGAAAGAGGAGGGATCTATTTTTATTCTTATATTATTACCTGGTCAGCAGCTTTAAATAGGAGGCGCTGCTGACACAGGTTTGTTAAGTAAGAGCATTTTGCCCTTAGTTGTAATGGGCGCTGCTGTGTGGGTAGGCAGGGCTGATGGCTGAGGGAAGGTTGCTAAGCAACCAGACACGCAAGCAGGGGAGCTGTTAGGGAAGAATAACAGCTCTCTGAGGGGTTGAGTTGGGCAGTTGGAGCGGACAGGGGAATGGGAAGGATGCAGCAGGCACAGCTGAGGAGAAGTAGGCCAGACACTGAGCTGACATTGTGGGAGAAAATTACTGCGCCATGATGATTCTTCAATCCTCCATAAGATAAGCCAGCCATCAGTCAATCAAAGCTGACAGGAAGCGGAGAGAGATTTTGGCAGATGCAAAAGAGCCAGGCAGATGTATAACCAGTAGCTGATGATACAGAGGTGCTGAGAAGATGTTTACAAATCTGACACGTATGAAATATGATTAATATGGTGATAAATCAGCGTGTGACAAGAAAGATGCTTGAACATTTTGACTACAGTGAATTGGCTATGGTGATGTCCCTAACTGCTGAAGTATAGTGCTGGTGAGGCTGAGAATTGAGACTGACAATCCCTAATTTCTATGATCATCATCTTTATTGCTATTTTCATAAGTTTTCCTGAATTGTTGCGGAAATGGGAAGAAAGTTTTTTTTTTTTTTTTATGAAAGTCTAAAAACTGCCTATCACCTATGTATGGGGCTATGAAATCGTGATTTTGAGAAGAAAGTGTATCTGCTTAAAGAAATAATCCAGTGCCCTGTCCGCTAAAGGCCTGTTATTTACCCTCATAGCCAACTGACTTTTAAAATATAAAGTGCAAAGAGCATTTTGTTTTTGTTTTTTTAGTGTGGTACAGTGCAAAGTTTTATTTATTAAATACTTACCTTTGGGAAGAGTCGTCCAGCTGGGTTACTTCCTGTAAAAGAAAGGAGAAATGATTAATATGTCAATTTACCAGCAATATTGAAAGATTTCGAAGAAGTACCTGTTAATAGACTGTTTTTCTAGCAATAGACTGATCCTGCAAAAGAACAGAAGAGATTACATACAGGAGCGACAGAATTTGAGATTTACAAATAAACTGTTTTTATTTTTCTGTTTCTTTTTGCAAGCATATTGAGTAGTTTTGCTCATAAGAATGTGACGGAGTCAATTTTTTGTTATTTAATTCTAGTAACCTTATTAATTTACTAAGAATTTTAGTAATTCACTAACCAATTATTTTTTTTTCCTATTATTTATCTGTAACGATCGGTGTAACACAGAGAGGGTCTGATTACCGGTGATCTGCAGTATCACCGAGAATGCAGAATATACCCGATTATTGATGATCTGCAGTATCACCGATAATCAGATATATCTACTAACCTCTGGACACCTGAGAGAGAAGTGAGTGTTTGGGTGTAACAGTAACACTAGTGGACTGTACCTAAGGAGTAGGTACAGAGGCAGTAAGGAATACTGCACAGACATATGCTCCTTCCGTAAGCCTAGACTCTCCCGGGGGAGGAGCTAAGCAGAATGTGGGAAGGACAGAGCGTGAGTGACACCAATGAGCGGGTGTCACTAACAGATCTGGGAACTGCCTCTAACAGTAAGGCTAGTTCTCGAGGTCGGCCAAGCCAGGTCGTCAACACACAGACAGATAAAGTACAGAATCAGAAGGCAGATACGGAATCCAATAACAGGCAGGGTCAGGCAACGGAGAATCAGAATAACGAGGTACAGAATCAGGAGGCAGGTACAGAGTCCAGGAACGAGCAGAGATTGGCAACAGGATATCAGAAATAGCAAGGTACAGAATCAGAGTTCATGAGGATTAGTCAGGCAAGCCGAAGGTCATAACAAATAATACAGTTCAATATTCCTAACGCTAAGGTGTGAGCTTCGTGATCATCAACACCTTTGGAAACTATGCTAGAACACAGATACTGACAAGGTCTGAGTGCTACCACGTAGTGATCACAACGCCAGACACCAGAGAAATGACCAGCACCCAGTATATATACATCAGCGCTTCCAGCGCCTCCCCTAAGTGCTGGACCAATGAAAAGTGGTGGAAATGTCAGCTGACCAGCTTGGTCAGCTGACCTTCTGGCTGTCATATAAACTCTGCCTCTCAGCGCGCGCGCGTCATTCTGAACCTGTGTGGACTATCAGTCACAGCCACACCAGTCACGCTTTGCAATGTCTCTGCTGGCCTGCACGCGGGGTGAGACGCACCGCTATCTGCACATGCGGTGGCCTCCCCGCGTCTGGTCAGACTGTCAGTAGCAGGCCTGTGCGCGCAAACCGCCGTGTCAGACGCGGCGGTTTCTCCACGTTCCGCTATGCCAGCCGCGGAAACAGCCTCCTCATCCTGCGTCCATGCGGCGGCTTTTCCGCGTTTCTTCACATTATCATTAACTTATTAACCAACCACTTTATTAACCTTTAACCATCTAATTGATACATTTATTATTCTGGTTTTTCCTAGGAAACGGTCTGATCTATTGAATAAGTAAAATAGCCAGAATAATTGATCAGACTGAGAGCAAAAAGCAAGAGTACTCTATTTACTATTGAGTTATGAAAGATTTTGCTGATCAGCAAACGTAGAGTGTAAATTGCTCTATATCTGCCTTCTCAGTGAAGCATTAAAGCGAAATTATTTTGGTACTCAGGGTTTTTGGGAACCCAAATAGGGTCTATTTCTCATTAGGGAGAGTGGATACGCTCAGCAAATACTTACCGGGTGGAAAGGTTTTGTGTTATTGTTAACCAGTTGTTTTCCTTCTAGCTTCCGGAAGTGTCCTATAGGAAGAAGACCAGAAGATATTAAGAAGACTGTGATATTAGATTGTGTTGTGTGTAATTCTCATTGGTTATATGGAGTAGAATCTGTATTTTTTTTTTTTTTTAATAAACTTTTTGAATTTTACAACCTGCATTGGTGTTTGTGGAATTCTCCTTCAGTTGGCGGTTTGAAACCATTTACATAGTTACATTTCCTCTGCTCTCTTCAAACACTTCAGTCAGAAACACAGGACACAGGAGCTGCAGCTGTTGGGAGCTCTATTCTCTGTCACACAGAGAGTTACACATAGAGTTAACTGATCAAGTGTGAGGGGAATTTCCCCTCTCCTTTTGGCGTCAGTAAAGTTTGAAAGTACTTTGCTAACAGTAAACAAAGAAGTTGCTACTAAAATGTATACACCAGTACTTAGCAGCACTTCCCAAACAATTCCTGTGTCGAGTGAAAAAAATATGTGAATCGATAGTATTCCTTTAACATTTGAAAAAAAAAAAAAAAGAAATTCATACCGTATTTTTGGGACTATAAGGCCTCTCGCACACTACATGTGTTTCAGATTTTTTATACGATCCAATTTTTGATTCCAATTAAAAAAATTGGATCATATAAAAAAAATCGGAATCGCCTGTAATGTGCAAGAGGCCTGAAATGCTCCTGACCATAAGACGCACCTAGGTTTAAAGGACAAAAACCAGGGGAAAAATATATATACTAAACCTGGTGCATCCATGGTGAAGGAGCATTTTGTGGATTATGCCCCCTTTGTACCTCATGCCACCTTGTACCTCTTATGTCTCCCTGTGTCCTCCTCTGTCCCCCATGTGTCCCCGTCGTGTCCTCCTCTATGTCCCTTTGTGTCCCCCTTGTGTCCTCCTCTATGTCCCTTTGTGTCCTATGTTTGTCCCCTGTCTCCTCCTCTGCATGGACACAGTACAGGGTTTTCCTGACATTGCGGAGGGTTGGGGGTTCGTACTGGCAGGCGTTCACAAGTCAGGAACTCCCTGCATTTGGGCTGTAAGATGCAGTGACTTTTTACCCCACTTTTGGGGGCGAAAAAGTGAGTATTATTGTCAAAAAATACAGTAAATGTAAAGATAAAAATGAAGTTTAGAGTCAATTGAATACATTATTTTCAGTAGAAAAATACATATATTTACAAAAATCTGTACCTCACTCCTGAAAGAGGAACAAATGAAGAAGATGTAGGGACAAAATGAAAGGGGACTGTCCTTCCAAAAGAGGGACATTTGGGAGCTATGCTCTTGTGACCTCCTGTTCTGTCTACTGAGTTATCCTTATGATTGACATTTTGGCAGGCAAGGTAGCAACACTGGTTCTGCTCCTAGGTGTAGTGTGCTTTAGGGTTGGTTCAGATGTGTACCCACAAGTGGGCTGGTGAGGTATATTGTGTATATCCGTGAGAAATAATATCAATTTTGTATCTAGACTATCAATTTGCACTTGGATCACCAAAACAGCTAGAAACGGCCCTGAATGTGCTGCACACAGTGGCGTAGCTAAGGAGCTGTGGGCCCCGATGCAAGTTTTTTTACATGGGGCCCCCCAATCACTCTATACATAACAATTCATACGGCGCACCAAAACCTGCCAAGGACAACTACAGTGTCAGAGGTGCAAGAAGGGAATGAGGAACTGTTTGTTAGTGATCACTGCTATTCAAAGTATCTATAGAAGTGATTATTATGAGCACAGGACCAATAAAGAGCTAATACTGTAGTTGAGGGAGGGCACTTCGGGGCCCCTCTGGCCCAAGGGCCCCGATGCAGTGGCTACCTCTGCACCCCCTATTGCTACGCCCCTGGCTGCACACTAGTGGTTAGCTGTTTCGCCTTGCAGTGCTGGGTCCCCGGTTAGAGTCCCAGCCAGGGCACTATCTGCATGTTCTCCCCATAGGTTTCCCCCGGGCAACCCGGCTTTCCTCCCACATCCCAAAAACATACAGATAAAATAATTGTCTTCCCCTAAATTGGCCCTACACCATGATACATGCACTACACAATATATATAGACACATGACTATGTTAGGAATAAGACTGTGAGCCCCTCTAAGGGACAGTTAGTGACAAGACAGTATACTCTGTACAGCACTGTGGAAGATGTTGGCGCCATAAAAATACTAAATAATAATACATTGTAAAAACATGAAATGTATAAATACTGTAAATGTACACATTCTCTTCTACCACTAGAGGGCAATAGCATACTTCCTAAAGATTCCACAAAGCTTCCAAGAGCAATTTAGTTTCAGCGGCTCATCCATTATGCTATTATCAGGCTTTGTAACGTTCCCTGTTCAAAAGTAAAGCTACCCACTTTCTTTCCTCCCCTTGTATTTCAGGACACTTAAATAATAATAACACATAAAACTTAGTACACCATCTTAGCTCTTCAGGCTGGCACTCACATGAGCAGAATATGAAGAGGCTCAATGCTGATAAAAGGAATATGAAATGTCTTGGCTAGGTGAAAACATCAGCCCTGGATAATCAGCCCAGACTTAAAGGAAACCTAAACTGAGAAGGATATGGATTTTTCCTTTTAAAATAATACCAGTTGCCTGGCTCTCCTGCTAATCATGTTTCTAATACTTTTAGCCACAGCCTCTCAACAAGAATGCAGATCAGGAGCTCTGACTGAAGTCAGCCTGGATTAGTTGCATGCCTGTTTCAGGTGTGAGATCCAGATACTACTGCAGCAAATTGATCAGCAGGAGAGTCAGGCAACTGGTATTATTTAAAGAAAACCTGTACTGAAAAAAAGTTCCCTTGGGGGGTACTCACTTCAGTAGGGGAAGTCTCTGGATCCTATCGAGGCGTCCCCGTCCTCCTGTATCTCACGACGGTCTCGCTACAGCCCCCGGAATGCACAGGCGACAAATCCGACAGCCTGTGCAATATTTACATTTTCGGGCTCCAGCGGGGGCGCTGTTGCGGCTCTTCTGACGGAGATATGCGAAAATAGCCGATCTCCGTCGGGTCCACTCTACTGCGCAGGGCTGTGGCTGTCCCTTTAAAGGGACACTTAAGCTGGGAATAAAAACACCAGTTTTACTTGCCTGGCACCACCACCAGGGGTGTCTTAGGGTTAGGCACCACCTGGGGGAGTCTTAGGGTTAGGCACCACCTGGGGGGTCTTATGGTTAGGCACCACCAGGGGTGTCTTAGGGTTAGGCACCACCAGGGGGGGTCTTAGGGTTAGGCCCCACCAGGGGGGGTTAGGGGAGGGTTCTGTGTGGGAGTAGGGAGAAGTTAGGTCATAGTAATCACAAGGAGCTGTCTTAGGGTTAGGCACCACCAGGGAGGGGTTAGGGTTAAGCACCACCAAGGGGGTTAGGGTTATGCACCATCAGGGGAGGGTTCTGTGTGAGAGTATGGAGAAGTTAGGTCATAGCAATCACTTTTCTCAGCTATCTCTAGAGCCCTTTTATAGCCCAACAAATTTTGCCTATAACAGCATCCTTTTTATAAACTAAAACTATATGGCATATATGGGCTACAACAGGTGCCCTTTGTAGCTGAATTTGACATATATGGGCTACACCAGGCGCCCTTTGTAGCCGAATTTGGCATATATGGGCTACACCACGCGCCCTTTGTAGCCGAATTTGGCATATATGGGCTACACCAGGCGCCCTTTGTAGCCGAATTTGGCATATATGGGCTACACCAGGCGCCCTTTGTAGCCGAATTTGGCATATATGGGCTACACCAGGCACCTTTTGTAGCTGAATTTGGAATACATGGGCTACACCAGGCGTCCTTTGTAGCCGAAGTTGTTATATGGGCTACACCAGGCGCCCTTTGTAGCTGAAGTTGGTATATGGGCTACACCAGGCACCTTTTTTGTAGCCGAATTTGTCATATATGGGCTCCACCAGGCGCCCTTTTCAAATACACCCTAATCATGGAGCAATTAACGTGTCACAGGACACATTCATAGAACGAACGATAAATAACGAAAACCACGTGTTGCGCTTGCGCATTAAAATGAACAGTTCTATGGAGATATAACGAAATGTGCATGTCAAGCCTAGTAAGAATGACCGTTTTCTAACAATGTACTGGTTTTCCAAATGATTAAACGTTTAAAAAAATCCGCCAAAGCAGATCTTTCCCTTTTAACGATCTAGCTCGTCCATCGTTTGACTTAATGATCGTTGGAGGTTTTTTTTTAAACGATCGTCGTTTGAAATGGTCACATGTGTGTACGCACCTTTAGACCTCTTTCACAGTGGGACGTTGCGTTTGATGCGACATTAAAGTTGCACAACGTGCCCCTAATGCAGCACATGTAGGTTATAAAATTGGACGTTATTTTGTACTAAAAACAAGGAACACCAAGAGCCCCAATAGTGTAATATGTACTGGTAAATGGTTACTAAATAGAGTAAATATTAATACTCACAAACCAGGGTTACCATTAGGCAACCACTGTAAAGGCAGGTGGGGAGATTTTCATGACCCCACTCAGGAATAAGAAGTCGCTCTCTGTAGATGAGAAAAAGGGGGTTCAACCCTCCACCCAGGGTGGACTCAATATTATGCAGGAGAACAGAGGCGCTAAAAGGATAAAAGGAAGCTAAATGAGTTTAAAAACCAAATTCTGGTAAATAGAGGAGGTAGTGGTGGACTTACCTCCTCCAAGTAGACACACAGCGACTGTAGTAAAGATAGTCAATATATTTTATTTATGAACTCCAAATATGCAACGCGTTTCGCAGGTTTGAACCCGCTTCATCAGGCAATAACAACAGAGCAATAGCATATGTGGTCAGTAGAAAAGCCAGGCACCTCTGTCTCTGTCTCAGCGCTGCACTGTCCAGTGATTTTTCCGCGTGAAACCGCAGAAAAATTACTCCCACAAAGACCAGCAAAAATCGCCGGCGTTTTGCGCTTCTAAGTGTGAATGGGGCCTAAGAGTTTTTCAAATCACAACAAGTGCTTACTAAAGGCTTAGAAAAGTGCTGCTAGTGGTTCCAGGCCTAACAGACCCTTTTGTCCTTCCTAGTGTAACGCAAATAATTTGTTTGTCCTGCCATCCCCAGATTCATTCAGGTAGTTGAGTTTAAAGTTGAAAGTTTAAAATGTTAGCAAATGACAACTTGTGAAGCAAAGAATATTTTACAAAAAATATATAAATTATACAGTTAGGCCTGGCAGGGGCAAACCCAAGATTTTCAAGGGAGGGGATTCCTGAAAGGTCTCCCACAGCCACGCACAATACAGTATGATAATATGGTAAGACATCATGCTGGGTACACATAATGCAATTTTTCCGTCCGTCTGACCTACCAACAACAGGTTTGATCAGGAGCAGTTTGGATACAGATAATGAGGAACAGCCGACATTGCTAATGAAGGGGAAAGTGAAGCATTCACACAGCAGGGCACAGGGCTGTGCTCATACCTGACTCTGTTAAGTTCCCCAGCACTGCTCCATGCTCTGTACACACGCTGCTGCGTTATACTCTGTACACACACTGCTGCTCCATCCAAAGTCAACTGTAGCAGGGAAATAAAGGGGGCAGTGCTGGGAACTACATGATGCCTGCAGATATTCTGGTGTCTCAGCTTGTGTCTGTCCCCACACTCTGCACTGGCCCCGGTCTGAGGGGGATTCTGGGCAGCTGTAATCCCCCCTGTGTTTGCCTATACCTGGAACCCACTATCAGAGTCTTCTAAGCACCAGTGATTCCTAAAGCTCTTGCGATTCCTAAAGCTCTTGCTAATGCAATGCTATGGGGGATTAAAAAAAAAATCACATCCCTCAAGTGGGATCACACCCATAGCATTCCATTAGCAAGAGCTTTTCACATCACAAGTGCTCAGAAAGGGTTCAGAAAAGTGCTGCTAGTGGGTTCCAGGCCTAAATGTTATTCCTCCTCTTTAGTGTTCTATCCAATACAAAGTCACAAAGGAATCCTTTAACATTTGTTATTTCATTTAAACCTTTGCTGAGAATAATTCATCAGCTGCTACAGAGTCTGACAATCTCTTTTTGATTAACAGCTTCCTGCTGCTAACCAAATATTTTGCTTGAAGAATTTGGGCGCATTTGGATGGACAGCTGAACAAAATAGTTCCTGTGCAGTTCAGCTGCCCCTCATCCATCTCCAGAAAGAAAGCCCTCCGCAAGTTCCTGCACACTTATGGACGCCAGGACGTGTATGGAACATGGAGCCCGGACCAAAAATGAACTTGGAACCCTTTTTTAGTACTGTTCAGGTAGAGTTGTTGTGACCTCCACAATCCATTTAGAGGGCCCCTAAGGAGATAAGTACCCTGGGCAGTAGCCCAATGTGCCCCACAAAAACATAGGCTCTAAACATAAGCACACTTTGCCACTGTCATGGCTCAACTCTACTAAATGCAGCGGGTTGTCAACTGCCCGCCTAGACTTACAGTTAAAGTGGACCTGAACTCTTTTCTTTTCTGCTCTAAAAGATAAGCAACAGCATAATAACTTTTAAGGAAAAAACATTTCTTTGCTACAGCTTACAGAACTCCTGCAATACATCTGCAGTGTGTCTAATTCCTGCTTTCATGGAAGCAGACAAAAAGGTTAACATGCTGTGTTTAAATATTAGCGGTGCCTGCAGGGGACTGCCAAATTTCTCTGCTGACACAGCTGAGAGATCAAATTACACTCGCGATTACTTACAGATGAGGGGGAATTAGACAGGCTGTTCTCTCTAAATACACACAGGGTGCATTTCTCTCTGTTTTTTTTTTTAGTCCTGTGCAAGAGTTCAGGTCCACTTTAAATTGGTATGTTACGGTGAAGCAAATATTGCCTGACAGGCGTACCTGATGTGTACAGTAAAGAAGTCGTTTCCAGCCGCACTACGCACTTCGTAATAGAAGTGCAAAGATCAAGTCACCAGAGCACAAGGTGATATTCAATATATCTCAAATCAACAGAAGATCAGCACCAGGGGCGTAACTAAAAATCACTGGGCCCCCCTGCAAAACTTTGGGTGGGGCCCCCTCCCGCCAAAGGAGGGGTAGAAAGACTGGGGGTAGAACAGCGCTGTACACAAGACCCTGTTGAATGCTGCATAGGGATTGTCTACAAATCTTTGTCTGCAAAACTTTGTATGATTCATTATCAGTGGCAGAGTAGATGCAGTCATTAGAACAATTGTGTAGTGAGCAGAAAGTTCTTTCTCTCCTTGCCCTTAGTTGTCAGTGTCTCAGGACAGGCCCCCCTGTGGCTTCTGGGCTCCCTGCGGCTGCATCCCTTGCAGGGACTATTGTTACGCACCTGATCAGCACGCTGCAAATTCAATGCAAATCATTAATATTTATTGTATAAACAGTCCTTTTACATAGAGAAGTGTCACAGACAGGTGCCGGCAACTTGCCTTAGATAGGAGTCATTAGACCCCCATAGTCCATCAAAGGCATTCCAGCACAAACCCAGGGCCGGTTCTAGTAACAATGGGGCCCCCAAATAGATACTCCCCCAACCAAAAAGTGGCAGTAGAGACCCTTAGTTGCAGCAAGATTTGCCCATAGGGCCCCTGAGCCAGGGGCTCACACCCCCTGGCTCTGCTGAGGACTGTGTAGGGGCTCTGGGGAGCAACAGTTAAGTTGGGGAGAGACACCTTGGGGGCCCCTACAGGCTTTGGGGCCCTGGGGCAATTGCCCCCTTTGCCTCTATGGTAGCGCCGGCCCAGCACAAACCTGTAAATAACCAACAATTGCATAGTATGAAGGATAAACGAGTCCAACGTGCAGAAAATCTTCATGTGTGCATGTTAAAAAAGCTGCAACAGACACTGGCCGAGAGCTGTTTCGGGCTTGCTGCCCGGCCTCAGGCTGTAAAACGTGCACTCCATTAATCCACACATACACATCATTTACATAGTAAATTATGACCAATCAACAAAAGCCCCAAAATTCAAACCCACCAATCACAATTGATCACCTGAGGCGGACCTGATGGGAAACTGCAGGCAGAAGAAGCATCACATGACATCCAGGGTAATTGCATATGCATGCCACAGATGTAAAAAGGAAGAATCAAAGCCAGTAATATGCCCCAATAGGCTGTCATCAAAGAAGGCACCAATCCTTATGCAAGACCGCTGCATAGCAACCCAAATGATGTACATAAACAGAGGCTTAGCAATAGGGCTGCTCAAATCGGATAGTTGCTATCCGGATATCTCCCAGCAAACCTGTACGGGGTGGGCGGGGGGTTCAATCTTACCTGTCTGACGTCTTCTTCATCCGTCCCTTGGCGCCTCCCACGATGCGCTCCATCAACGTCACGTGATTACAAACACTTCCTCCTTCAACCCGGAAGGAGGAAGTGTTTGTAATCACGTGACCGCCGCTTGGACCGCATCGTGGGAGGCGCCGAGGGATGGACCGAAGAAGACGTCAGACAGGTAAGATTGAACCCCCCGCCCACCCCGCACAGGTTTACTGGGAGATATCCGGATAGAACTTTCCGGATGTCTCCCGGATCGGATTTGAGCAGCCTAGCTTAGCAATTCAAATAAATAAATGACACAATCAATGTGTGCCTGCACTGCAGCATGCCCACAATCTGCATACACAATTGTCATCTTGATCACAGAGAAGAGCTTCAAATCGCCGCTCAAATGAAAACATGACTAAGGAAAGGAGGGACGGGACCTACCCAGGTCTTCCACCGCCCAGATCGCTGCTCACAAACTGGGGCCCTATACGTCGCAAAGGACGTAGCCTCCAGCAGACTGCAAACACCTAGTTACAAGACCGCAACAAAGTGGTCATCTGATCTACTCATAATAAGAAAAGATCGCAACAAAAAGGTCATGTGATCAACACCACCTAGCGGCGAAAAAAGAATATTGCCTGACTACATATGCAGATAATTAGTATTGTGGGATGCTGCAGCACAGAAATCTAACAGAAAAAAACAAAAAAAAAAAACAGAAAAAGAATACAAAAAATATGCAAGGCCATCCGCCCACTGCACACAATAAATAGATAAAATTAGACAATTAATATAGGGTATCAAACAATTGTCAAAGGAAGATGCCTTTCCCAACCCAGCCAATGGGACACTCTTCAATTAGTGCATAAAATTGTAGGCAATTACCATCCCGCAAGCCATACCTCACTACCAGTGGCGGCGCTACACTGGGGCTTGCCCAGGCTTCAGCCCCAGCTGGCAACTTGCTAGCCCCTGTTAAAGCCCCCCCGCTGGCCGTGGCCACCGCAAGTCTGTTAGCCAGCCGCGCTAATAAGGGATTCGGGAGCCTGCTTTATTTCTCCCTCCCTTCCTCTGAATGCCCCCACCTGCTGTGAATGACGGTCCCCCCCGTAGGCAGTGTGTGCGGAGGAGAGCGGAGCGGTAGGTCCTCTTACCGCAATCCATGCTCACCGGCAACTAGTCTCCTGCTTCCTGTTTACCATGACGTCACAGGAAGCAGGAGACTAGTTGCCGGTGAGCATGGATTGCGGTAAGAGGACCTACCGCTCCGCTCTCCTCCGCACACACTGCCTACGGGGGGGGGACCGTCATTCACAGCAGGTGGGGGCATTCAGAGGAAGGGAGGGAGGGAGGAATAAAGTAGGCTCTCGCATCCCTTATTAGCGCGGCTGGCGCCTCGATCATTTTCTTCCTGTCTTCTCTCCCCAGGGCAATCTCCTCACACACAGGGGCACTTTCCTCCCCACCCACGGGCATTCTCCCCCCTCCACTGACGACCCCCCTACCCACTGGCACCCTCTTCCCCACCCACTGGCACCCTCCTCCTACCCACTGAGACTATCCTCCTACCCACTGGCACCTTTCTCCTCCACCTAGTGTCACCCTCCTTTCCACCCACAGGTACCCTCCTCCCCACCCACTGGCACCCTCCTCCTACCCACTGACACCCTCCTCCTACCCACTGGCACCCTCCTCCTGACCCAGTGGCACCCTCCTCCCCACCCACAGGTACCCTCCTCCCCACCCAGTGTACCCCCAGCCCACCACCACCAGCCAGGCCTGAGCTGACCTGGGGCCCCCAGCCCACCACCACCAGCCAGGCCTGAGCCCTTCCACCCAGCCCACCACCACCAGCCAGGCCTGAGCTGCCCTGGGGCCCCCAGCCCACCACCACCAGCCAGGCCTGAGCTGCCCTGGGGCCCCCAGCCCACCACCACCAGCCAGACCTGAGCTGCCCTGGGGCCCCCAGCCCACCACCACTAGCCAGGCCTGAGCTTCCCTGGGACCCCAGCCCACCAGCCACGCAGGCATGAGGCCTCCAGCCCACCACCAGTCAGGCTTGAGGTGCCCTGGGGCCCCCAGCCCACCACCACCACCAGCCTGACTACATATACTGGGGACAGCTATACGCCTGGCTACATATACTGGGGACATCTATACACCTGGCTACCTATGCTGGGGACACTGTCTGTCTGTCATTATGTGCATTTACTGGTGAAAAGTTGTCTCTTATGTGCATTTACTGGGGAAATGCTGTCTGTCATTATGTGCATTAACTGGTGAAAAGCTGTCCCTTATGTGCATTTACTGCGGAAACGCAGTCTGTCATTATGTGAATAAACTGGTGAAAAGCTGTCTCTTATGTGCATTTACTGGGGAAATGCTGTCTGTCATTATGTGCATGAACTGGTGAAAAGTTGTCCCTTATGTGCATTTACTGCGGAAACGCAGTCTGTCATTATGTGCATTAACTGGTGAAAAGCTGTCCCTAATGTGCATTTACTGCGGAAACGCAGTCTGTCATTATGTGAATTAACTGGTGAAAAGCTGTCTCTTATGTGCATTTAATGGGGAAACTGTCTGTCATTACATGCATTAACTGGTGAAAAGCAGGCTCTTATGTGCATTTAATGGGGAAACTGTCATTACATGCATTAACTGGTGAAAAGCAGGCTCTTATGTGCATTTAATGGGGAAACTGTCTGTCATTACGTGCATTAACTGGTGAAAAGCAGGCTCTTATTTGTATTTACTGCGGAAACGCAGTCTGTCATTACGTGCATTAACTGGTGAAAAGCTGTCCCTTTATGTGCATTTACTGCAGAAACGCAGTCTGTCATTATGTGCATTAACTGCTGAAAAGCTGATTCTTATGTGCATTTACTGGTGAAAGGCTACCTGTCATTATGTGCGTTTACTTCATTTTTTTTTCATGTAACTACGTTAGCTGGTACAACTACATTACAGTTAGCCCCGCCCACATGACATCATGACCACGCCCACATTTCCGCCGCAATTCCCCCCCCCAAGCCCAGGCTGCCAGCCCTCGTGCCCCCTTTGAGCCCCCCCAAAAATCTGAAGCTGGAGCCGCCACTGCTCACTACCTGCATGATTCCCACCAGAACCTAAAAGAAGGGAAAATAAGAACACAGAAAAAGACAAAATAGTTAAGATCAATACAAATGTAAGTGCAAACACATCAATATCAATATATCGACCAATCAAAATTGCTCTTTTATAAAATCTTATGCAAATCATATTCCTGATTTAAGCCGTTAGGATATAAAGTATCGAGGCGTTTGATCCACTGAGCCTCAGCCCTGTGTAACAACTTATCTCTATAACCTCCCCTCCTTGGACATGGATTTTGCTGTAAAACACGAAACCTCAAATCTGACAACCCAATGCAATGCCTATTTTCATGGAAATGTGCTGGTACAGCCAAGTCAATCTTATGAGTCCTTGTTGTAGATTTGTGAGCGGAGATTCTGTCCCTGATACTCTGAGTGGTCTCTCCAACATACAACAGCCCACACGGGCATTTTATGCAATATACACTCACCTAAAGGATTATTAGGGGGTGTTTGACCTCCTTTCGCCTTCAGAACTGCCTTAATTCTACGTGGCATTGATTCAGCAAGGTACTGAAGGCATTGTTTAGAAATGTTGGTCCATATTGATAGGATAGCATCTTGCAGTTGATGGAGATTTGTGGGATGCACATCCAGGGCACGAAGCTCCCGCACCATCACTTCCCAAAGATGCTCTATTGGGTTGAGATCTGGTGACTGTGGGGACCATTTTAGTACAGTGAACTCATTGCCATGTTCAAGAAACCAATTTGAAATGATTCGAGCTTTGTGACATGGTGCATTATCCTGCTGGAAGTAGCCATCAGAGGATGGATACATGGTGGTCATGAAGGGATGGACATGGTCAGAAACAATGCTTAGGTAGCCCGTGACATTTAAACGATGCTCAATTGGCACAAAGAGGCCTAAAGTGTGCCAAGAAAATAACCCCCACACCATTACACCACCACCAACAGCCTGCACAGTGGTAACAAGGCATGATGGATCCATGTTCTCATTCTGTTTACGCCAAATTCTGACTATTGAGACTCATCAGACCAGGCAACATTTTTCCAGTCTTCAACTGTCCAATTTTGGTGAGCTCGTGCAAATTTTAGCCTCTTATTCCTATTTGTAGTGGAGATGAGTGGTACCCGGTGCGGTATTCTGCTGTTGTAGCCCATCTGCCTCAAGGTAGTGCGTGTTGTGGCTTCACAAATGCTTTGCTGCATACCTCGGTTGTGACAAGTGGTTATTTCAATCAACGTTGCTCTTCTATCAGTTTGAATCAGTCGGCCCATTCTCCTCTGACCTCTAGCATCAACAAGGCATTTTCGCCTACAGGACTGCCGCATACTGGATGTTTTTCCCTTTTCACATCATTCTTTGTAAACCCTAGAAATGGTTGTGCATTAAAATCCCAGTAACTGAGCAGATTGTGAAATACTCAGACCGGCCCATTTGGCACCAACAACCATGCCACGCTCGAACTTGCTTAATGCTGCGCATACACGGTTTGTTTCTGCCGTGTATTTCTCCTCTCGATCGTTTTTGCCGCTCAATTCTGCAGTCGATTCCATTATCTTCCGCTCGTTTTTTCTTATCTTTTTCCATTCACTTCTATCAGAAATCAAGCGGCGAAAGAATCGAAAAGGGAGATCGGACATGTCGGAAATTATCTATCGAACCATCTAATCACTTAAAAAACAAACCATGTATTCCCAGTATTAATCACCTTTCTTTCCCATTCTGACATTCAGTTTGGAGTTCAGGAGATTGTCTTGACCAGGACCACACCCCTAAATGCATTGAAGCAACTGCCATGTGATTGGTTGATTAGATAATTGCATTAATGAGAAATTGAACAGATGTTCCTAATAATCCTTTAGGTGAGTGTAAGACGTAATTCGAACTACAATCAAATCTATCTTTGATACAAATATTTTTGCCACTCAGAGGATGAGAGACAGAGTCCCTCCTCATCACATACCTCATAACATGTCATGTTACACTGTGGACATTACATACATGAAAACATATCCATTGGGCCTACCATATGGATTGTATCACCCCTATTCCCCAAATCCGATCTCACAAGTTTATCTCTGATTGATGGGGCCCTCTTGAATGAGAACAGAGGAGGTTCCCTAAATTCAGGGACCATGCTCAGTCCATCACCCAAAATACGGCACTTCTTTTGCATTATATTTCTCAAATGACCAGCCACAGTCGAAAACCTTGTCACAAAAGGTATGCAAGTCGGTCTATTTTGTCTTTGTCTTAGTTGTCTTGAGTTTGTCAAATCTACATCAAGGACCCTATCAGGGTAACCTAGGGTCTTGAACTTACTTTTCATCTCTTTCAAATTGATCTGTCGTGTATTCTCATCAGACAATATCCTCTCGACTCTGAGTAATTGTGATTTTGGAATGGCTGTTTTAAGGGCTGGTGGGTGAAAACTATCGAATCTAAGTAATGAATTACAGTCATTGGGCTTATAATAAAGATCAGTCTTCAAACCCCCCTCAGACTTTTCCACTCTCATGTCCAAAAAGTCGATAACCGTTTTACTACAGTGAGTTGTCAAACGAATTACCTGTCATGTAATTCTTGTACAAAAAGCTCTAGGCTCAAACGTGGTCCCGCCCACACGACAAAAATGTTGTAAATATAACAAAGCCACACCTTTGCAAGACTAGAAAACAACCTGTTGGTATACACGAATGATTCTTCATACATTTCCATGTATAAATTAGCATAAGATGGGGGCCACGTTCGAGCCCATCGCTGTCCCATGTATCTGTACAAAATATTGATCCTGAAAAAGAAAATAATTTTGAGCCAAAACAATCTTCAATAATGCCATCAAAAACTTACACTGTCCCATAGAAAAACTGGTCCTTCCTTGTCTCAAGGACAGCCTGTATCACCTCCATCCCCTCAAAGT
The DNA here is from genome assembly GCF_040937935.1 of Hyperolius riggenbachi. Classification (NCBI taxonomy): domain Eukaryota; kingdom Metazoa; phylum Chordata; class Amphibia; order Anura; family Hyperoliidae; genus Hyperolius; species Hyperolius riggenbachi. Next base: position 86,814,235 of record NC_090646.1, read on the forward strand.
GGGTAATTGAAGTGTACAGGCTCTGCACGTCCATCTTCACCAAAACATATTCCTGTGGCAAATCAGATAATGCCTGCAAACACTCAAGGAACATCCCAGTGTCCAGTATATAAGAATTCCAACGTCCCCGAGACGATGGGACGTCCCGGAGGGTGGAGTGGGTCCTTATGAACCTTAGGGAGGCAATACAAAACAGGGGTCACAGGGTTTTCCTTTATCAAAAACCGTTTCAATGGTTCATCAATTAAGGCCATTCATACAGGCCAAAACTCCCAATCTCTCTTTCTATCTCAAATCGTGGATCGACTGGAACAGACCTATAAGTGGAGGTATCATTCATAAGGCCTTCAACCTGCGTCACATAAAAGGATTTGTCCATTATAACAATGGCTCCGCCCTTGTCCGCGGACTTAATCACCGAGGCTAGACCCTTCAAAGCCTCCCTTTCCTCCCTAGTCAAATTGTCCCTCCCCCTATGGCACAATGATGATCTAAAGTCCTTTCTCAACTTCACAACATCTGATCTCACTAATTCAACAAATCTGTCAATGACTGGATTTGAATTGGGCATAAAATCACTCTGATTACATAACCCAAAATTACTCAATGATAATTCAGTTCCTGTATCTGATCGTCTTTCAAAGAAAGGTACCTGGGCAAAAAAAAAAAAGATTTTAACTTCAGATTCCGAAAGAAGCGTTCTAAATGTACATCAATCTCAAAGAAATCAGGTTCAAACATCTGTGTGCTGCTGTGTACATACTTGCCTGACGGCCATGTGAACTTTAGCCTATGATTTACTGACCTGGAACAGCAATTCACCTAAATCCACCCACTGCTGTTTTGTCTGTGCTCCTCCATCTGTGACAACCAGATGACGTCAAGCCAAACAGCGTCATCCTACCCTAAACAACCTCCAGTTAATTTCAGTCTTCAAGCACACTTCTCAGTGTTCCAGCTTAGTAAGAAGAGAGTAGATTTTTGTACGGGTGCTAGTGCTGACTTAGCTGCCGATGTGGGTGGGATCTGTCAGGTGATGAACGCATGACGTGACCTGTAATGTTTGGGCACAGCTACAAGGAGGTCTATGCAATTAACTGTATTACGCAAAATTATGTCCATAAAGTTTTACCACATAATGAGTACAGCGCAATGCATTGTATGTATGTATTGCGTTCTGCTCAACTCAGTTTATTGCATACACCTCATGGTACCAGCAAGTCCAGTTTAGGCTCTACTGATTTGTCCATTCCTTGGTGCCCCAAGCTTCCCTCTGAGCCCCCTGAGGGGACATGAGAGGAACACAAATTGGGCACCAGAGCCATTGTACACGTGCACAGTGGTCTGGCATTCCCAACAGATCAATACTCATTTGGGAAATTGATTGACATGAAGAATTGTCAACAGAATTGCCCTAGGGTGTTAAATTGGACAATATAATTGCATTGCTAATGAGATGCAATTATATTGTAATGGTATGTCTACAACAACGCTCTAGCAGTGCAGTACGATGGAAACCATGGGCATAGCACGATGCATACAGTGCAGTAACGCATTATGTGCACATTAACAGGTGCACTCACTGCACTGAAGCATACGTTGTATGTTTTGTGTGCAGCGTGAATTGCGTGCTTCAGGGCACCGTTAATTATAGGGGCAAACCTGGGCGGCAAGTGTAAACATAGCACCGAGGCTTATCACACCCCGCCAGCAACCAGCAGCATGTCAGATGCATGATGGCACTGGTGAAATGCTTCCCAGGGTGGCAGAGTGTGGGCTGGCAAGAAGTTAAGATGGCCGCCCGAGGAGGAAGGATGCGGAGACACACGCACCATAGCTGGATGGGACTCAGACTGCAGGGCTCTTCAGTGATTGGAAGAGAGTGCCGCATGGACTTTAACTGGTAGCCGGGACAAGGTCCTTCAGCACCCAAGACTGAGACACCAAAGTGCACCCCTCCATCCCTCCCTCCCCAGTCATCACACACTGGTTGCTATTAGACTAAGAGGCGCCTCAGGGCTCCCAACACCTTAATATCTAGTTATTTGGCTCGCAGTCACTGCTGTGTATCCCCTTTTCTTATTTCTCTCTGCTTCATACACAATAGTGGAATGATAGCTGAGTGAGTTTTGCGCCCCTTCTACACTGCGCCCTGAGGCTGGAGCCTCTCTTGCCTCTGCCAAGGCCCGGCCCAGGCTGGCATGAGTGCAGGGCCGGTTCTAGACTTTTTGCTGCCTGAAGTAAACTTATGAGGATGTGCTCCCCCCTTCCCGATTTGGAACGATCGCAAAGCTCCCGACAATTTACTCTGCTTCATTTAATGTTCTCAATCAGCTATAGAGCATATGCAACAACTTGAGACATGACATGCTGCAGCTCAATAGAAATGTCGTGAACATGGAATTTTCCGTTCAGGAACGGTGAATGCGAACTTCCGCAAATGTTCCTCAATGGGCTGGCAAATTTGAAAACCTACAAAGACTGTTTCTGGCCCCAAAAGTGATGGAAAAGTTATTTCAAGGGGTCCAACACCTGGACAGGGGCATGCCAAGAGGGGGATCCATGCCAAAAGTCCCACCAAAAATTACAGCGTTGATGCAAAGTCGGCTTTTAGGCTGCTTTCCCACCAGGACGTTGCGTTTTAGGGGATGTTATAGGTCGCACAACGTGCCCCTAACGCAACGCCTGGTGGTGGTGGACGAGGACGCTACCTAGAGCTGCGTTATCCAGCTCTTGGTGCGCCTTTTTTGTGCTCTGGGATGCGGAGACCACGTGATCCGCATCACGTGGTCCCGCCAGCCAAGCGCCGCACAGAGCGGCCGCTCCTGGAAAGTAAACACTGCACGTCACAGTGAATATTAATTAGCCATGTGGCTGGCCGCGGAGGAGGAGGGGAGACCTCCTCCTCCAACATTACTGAGCATGAGCAAACAGTCTAACGCGGCTTAGCCGCATATAACGCACAGCATGCAGCACTTTAAGTTGACGTCCAGCGTTACAATGTAACGCAATGTGGGCACTGTGAACAGCCCGTTGATTTTTCATTGCTGTGAGTTAGGCTGCGTTACAGGCTGCACTAACGTGCGCCTGTAACGTCTTACTGTGAAAGCAGCCTTAATGCCTAAAGAGCAGAAATCACACTATGCACAGCTGTGGGTGTCAGTGGGCTGTGGAGTGTCTCACACACAGAAATGCAATAGTACTTTTAGAATACAGTGAAATAATACGCTGGACTTTTCTTAGATGTTTTATACACTGTCATAGGCTTTACCAAGCCCTTTCAATATTTTGATACATCTAGCAGGACTATTAAAACTCATTTATCATCTCCCATCAAACTCCAGGAAATTACTATGGAAGACTCTTATCTCCTGCTTATTTTTGATTGCACCAATATGAGGAAATGCCTTTGACAACTTTAATTTGTTCTAATTTATTCAACGATGTCTATGCTTACTTTCAATAATAATAATAATTAAAAAAAAAAAGAATACAGTGAAATAATAATGCACTGGAGTGGTTCTGTGCCTGCAACTTAATGAGGCAACAGCAGTAGTGTGCACACAGCTCTGGGTGTCAGTGGGCTGCGGAGTGTTTCACACACAAAAAAAAAGGAGACTGATGTGTTAGCCCTCAAAAGGCCTGTTTGGGGTGCTTTCACAGGAAGTGAGGAACAAGAAAACAGGCCTAGCTAATGCTTTCCTTACCTATCTGCAGCAAGTGTGACCCTGCTGTCACTAACAGTCAGCAGCCAGAAGAGAATTAATCCAATATGGCCACCACTACTGCTTTTTGAGGGGGGGCTGGGGGGTCCAGGAAGGGGTAATAGCTGATTGGCTGCCATGTGTCTTCTGACTGTGAGGTAAGGGGTCAAAGTTTAGCTCAATGATAACGTACAAGGGCAAAACGAAAACGCTAAATGTGCGCTGTTCGCTGCAAATGCAAACAACGGATGTTTGCAGAATACTGCTCACCGGCGAACTGTTCAGGCCATCTCTACAGCCCAACACAATAACACACTGGCTGGCTATCTGGCTGCGAGTCTGTGACAAACTGCTCACCCTCAGCCAGCCGACCATCCGGCATTCTTCCTCAGTCAGGACAGCAGTGCCACCTCCTCCCTTCTGCTGTGCAAGTCAAATTAAACACTGTTGCTCTTCTGCCGCCCCCCTCCTCACTCACTCTCAGACTCCTGACACAACACAACAAGCTGCTTTTTCCCAATGACGATCTCTTCACCCCGCTTGCTCTTCTACTCATTTTCTTCCTACTCTGACTGCATACTGTAAGTGTGAACACACAGTGCAAACATGCTGCCCCTGCAACCTCTGCACCTGATACAATTGTTTCACCTTGCTTCATGAGAGAACCGGCCCGGCATGTGTGTGAGGAGACTGTGGGGACAGGAAGTGTTGTGCAGCAGAGCTGTGAGGGGAGATGGTAAGCTCTAAAGGAAGAGAGCAATGCATGGAGACGGGACTTACCAGAGGGAGAAACATCAAGACCTGCACTTCAATCAGTGGCAGTAAAAAAAAAAAAAGAAGGGAGAAGTGTAGAAAAAGTGTAGACACATGCCTACAGAGCCTTACTGTAAGTCTGGCTTGCATGGGGCCCGCCACAAAAACTTTGACGGCCCCCCCCAATGTCCATACCCTTGCCTACCCCTGGTGACCTTCACAGCCTGGGCGCCCATCTTGCAAGGGTCATAAAAAAAGTGTGGACATCCTAATCTTCACACAACTATAACCATACCTCCCAACTTTTTGAGATGAGACAAAGGGACACTTAAACCACGCCCCCTGCCACACCCATAATCATGCCCCCGACACACCCCTAGTCACGCATAATACTATAAAGATTTCATAAGAAAATATGTTGTTTTATAATTCAAACCACACTGGTTCAAACCACATTCTGGTTCATTTTCCTTCATATTAACATTTTACAATTAGTAATATATCAATTTAAAGGATGGGAATAAAGTCAAACACATTTATTAGTAGAGAAATATATATATATACAGTATATTTACATAGATAGAGGGACAAAGTCCTGAACGGGGGACAAATGAGGAGGAGAGAGGGACAGGGCTCCCAAAGAGGGACTGTCAATCCAAAAGAGGTACAGTTGGAAGCTATGCTATAACAAGTGTAGCCACAAAAATGCCTAATCTAGAGGATCGACCCCTTTATTGGAGGAAGGAAAGTTTAGAAGTTGGGCCCCTCACAGCTCTGCCCCGCCCCCCCATCCCTCGCGGTTTCAGGGGCTGCTGCCCTCTAGTTACATCCCTGCCTCCTGAAGTTTATTGTTTGAATGTTGGAATGGTTACCGACAAAACATAACATCCCTCACCATCGCCGTTGGCCTGACAGTTCATACCTTCTACCCCGTAATAAAACAAGCAATGTGCAATTACTGAAATTGAACTAGACTTGTGTAATGATTTGGCATAGAGAGCACATGAATGTACTTATAAATGAAAGAATACAACCAACACAGATGTAATAACAATATGTGTCGAGGGCTGTTTGTCTTACATCTTTCATTTATGGTTAATGAGGAATAAATATCCTCAAGGGGAAGGTGAGCATTTCATCTCATCAGGACACATCATAACTAGGTCAGTGGGATGTTTGTAATTGAACAATAGTGTGAAAAGGGATCATGACAGGAATTGCTAGGAGCATGTGCTAAGTACTAAGTATCAATGAAAGCCTGCAGGATGTAAGGGCCCATTTATTATATTGCTGTAAATGCAAAAGAGGATTGGGGGATTGGGAATTTGGGACCAGTTGGTTTGAGGGGTAAATACAGCCAGGTGACCCTTAAAGGGAACCATAAGCGAGTACAATTACTTAAAATAAACACATGACCTAGCTGCAAATGTAACATACTTACCTCACCATCAGTTCCTCTCAGAGGCTCACCATTTTCTTTTTACAGTGATCCCTTCCAGTTCCTGTCTCATCCACTGAACTGATTCGGTTCAGTGGATGAGTCAGATCATTAAACTCACAGGAAAGAACCGGCTCAAATGACTCATGAACCGGACATCACTACGCAGCGCTTGGAGCGAGGCAGAGGCAAGTCCCGCCCGCTGCCAGTTACCCCAAAACTTTAGTTCTAGAGGGTAGAGCAAGGAAGGGAGAGCCCAAGGTGAGGAAAGGGGGGGGAGATGTCCCCCCTTTCCCACTGCTGTACCTACCACTCCCTCTTCTCTGCGCTCTCTCCCTCCACACAGCCCAGCATCCAAAAAGGAGGACATCTGGCCATCCTTCCTTGCCTTGCGCCAGACGGAGGACAAGCACTCCAAAATCCGGACTGTCCGGCCTAAATCCGGACGGATGGCCACCCTAATCTGAATTGATTGCGAAGTGTGCAGATAGCTTATTAGAGGTGCTGCACATGTGAGCTGTTGGTCATTTCAGATGCAGCCTTTGTGGTATGTGCTGGACCTCTCCTCGCTGTCCATTAAAATGTAAGTTACACATTTTTGCTTAGCTGCTCTCAAGGTTATACATATGTTGTTTTTCATTTAGGTTAGGCCACTTGCCCGGAGGTCTGCCTCAGGGTGGCGCAAGTGTCCAGTATATTATACTTTGCATGCAAACTATAGTGGAAGCCAAAGTTCCTCCATAGTATAATAAATGTAGCATTTGGTTTGGACACAGGGCATGCATTTTCAGCCTAATAGAGGTGGTGCATGCCTG